>NW_019734310.1:1313350-1344898 GCF_002891405.2 Cryptotermes secundus
ATAGAATACTTCTAAGCCCTCCAAGAAAGAATGGGATGTATATACCTTATAGTAAGACGGAGTACAATAGGAGAATACCCGTTACACTTGCCTCCCTCCTGCCTCGACTGGGAAAGGCCGGCTTGCCAGGTCATAAATGCTGCATTTCACAAATTTTCGCCTTTGTAACTGCAAGTACAGTCCAGTCAAAAATATGGTTTTTAATACGAACTTCATGTACTTGAACTCTATTCCACATTGAAGCAACAGTCCAGCCTGAAATTTATTTTGTAATACTAAACATTATGGAGCCGAAATTTTACATTATATCAAAGAATTGTTTCTAAAATGACAAAAATATGACCTTATTTCAAAATTATGCCAAAATATGCTGTAAAACCAATAAAACTCTAAAATATGCATTTATATGCACAATAAAAACGACATAATTTCACTAAGAATGACTGTAAACATGCATAATTACATTTAAAAATAGGAATAAACCCTAGGAAAAAAATATGACATGTCATAGAAATCCGGGCCCTAGTTATCATTATAAATTCTTACAGCCATCATGTTTCAAGGTTATTACAACACATGTTAAAATTGCTGACCATTAGAATGCATGTATGCTGCCACTTGTGCTGTTGAATATTGCTATTGCATGCATCCAAGTTCTTTTCTGATACCAACAGTGGCTTCATCTGTGACCTCTGCTGTTGATGACTTGCTTCCGAGTTGCCGCCATGACACACTCTCAGCTTCACGCAACTCCACAGAAAGAAATCTCATGGGTTTGTCAGGATGCTGAGTGGGCAAAGCCACCAGTATACCTGTTCTTATCCATCTTCCTTCATATCTTCATTAAAAAGTTCCATTACTGCTCTCCTGAAATGTGGAGGTGCTCTGTCAAGTTGTAGTCACATTCATCTTCATGTTGCAAGAGGCTCATTTTATTTTCCAAAAAATTCCCATAGTTCCTATAATGCAAAGTAGATAAACATCTCTCGATAACATGTGGCGCAATCAGGCTACTGCCTAATGATTTTTTAATCATATTTATTTATGTTCTATGTCTGTGTTATGTGCATTTCATATTATGTTACCTAGACGTGTTCCAATGATTAATTGGAACCTTTTTTCTGATATGTGACACATTCTATATCCAATGGTTTGTGAATCTACTTCTGAACCTGTCTCTGGATCTGCTTGAATTTGAAATAAAAGAACAAGAACTCCACACCACACGTTAACTGAAAATCGTTATTGAAAATGGCACCCTGCTACCTCATGTGGATTTTGATGTCCTAAGAATGTGAATTCCTTGTGTTGGTAATACTGTTCTGGCTAATTGGAACTTCATATGTGAACAGAATGCCATGCAGATTTTGTGTAGCTGTGGTTGCAGCAGTTAACAAAATTGTATGCAGTTGGGATGATATCCCAATAAGAGGTTGTACTGTTTGCAGCAATCATCATGGTGCAGAATTATCCATACTTGAGCTTTGTTGCACTGGAGCCAGAACATCATCTGCATTCCTTCATGTGAAGGAACCAGTCTTCCTCATAGTTCTTTGTTTGTTCTCGGATGTTTTCAGATGTGGAATTCTGAAAAGTGGATATTGTTTCCGGTATTCCCCCGCAGCAACTATACCATTTCCAATGCAGATTGGACCTTTCCTGTTCCAGATACCTATAGAACATACTCCTAAAGTTTGGCCAAAATGTTGCCGAACATTCTGCTATAAAAAGATTGATTTCCTGAATATTTTCATGAAGTATCATATTTATTGATCTTCGGTGTTTGTGGGCAGATCAGAACTAGCCTGTCTTCCCAGTTGCCTGCATCTCAATACATCAAATTCATAGAGCATTCAAGATGTTTGTATTGATGCTGGTAATGTACAGTCTTAAGAAACACTGGATACAGCTCAGCATGCCTGGAAACCAATCAAGAAGTGTAATGGTTGTCTAAAATCAATTTGTGTTCCTATCTTTATGAAGTATGGAAATGATGTGGTATGTGTATGACATGAAGTACCTCTTTCGAATGATCTATCCATTCTGAGTATAGCTTTCTATGCCATAGCTCAAGCAGTTAGTCGCTGGCTTCTCACCGTGGCGGCCGGGATTCGATCCCAGGTCTGGTAAAGTGGGATTTGTGGTGGACAAAGTGGCGCTGGGGCAGGTTTTCTCCGAGTAGTTCAGTTTCCCTGCCAATCTTCATTCCACCAATTGTTCCACAATCACCCTCACCTATCATCTGGGGCTGGTACAATAGGCCAGAAGTGGCCGCAATACAATGGACTTAGTCGCACCCCACTAGCATTAAAAAAAGTGTAGCCTTCTGTAAATTCAGCTCTTTGTATAAAGTAGATCTGTTCATGTCATTACAGCTACAGATCTTCCGGCCAAGTATGTTTGGTAATACGCTTCTGGAAGTTATGGCCTTACAGAAGGAGCGGTTCCCACATCGGAAACTTCCTTGGGTCCAATCCACGCTCTCAGAAGAGGTCCTGAGGCTACAAGGGGCACAAACAGAAGGCATATTTAGGTGACTTTATGACTGTATTGTAACTACACTGTATACTAATTTGATCACTACTTAGAATTGTGTATTTTTATTATTCAGAGAAAAAATGTCAGGACCCATGACCATATTTTTGTTCCTTCATATAATTTTACAGGTTTTGAAATGCCTCCTCTTCAGTGTGGGTGGATCTGACTGCTACTGTTGTGTCAGACCCTGATTCGATTGTGTCCTGGTCTGGTCAGTTATTTTGTTGTTGGTCATTGCCAGGACAGTCATTCTTGGTTCTGGTCCTGCCTGACCCATGACAATATTTTTCTGTCTTATGACTCTGACTGGACTCTTGACTGTTGTCTTGGTTGGGTAAATTGCTGCTGGGCCTCACCAGCTCAGTCATTCTTGGTTCTGAGTCCTGCAGGACTTGTGACCATATTTTACTGTTTCACAGGTTTGGGATTCCTGCAGTGCCTCTGACTGTCACTTACAGAACAGTCCAGTCCAGTAAGTTGCTGCTGACCCTTGCCAGCACAATCATACTTGGTTTTGTACTCCGTTGAGACCCGTTACTAAATTTTCTTCATTCCAAGACCATTTGCATGTTTGGAAATTGGGTCTCCAACAAGAGGAGGTGTCGATCTTTCTGAATAGGCACCACTCTCCTGGTCCTATTGGTCCTCGTTATATAACCCAGGTGCTGATAGAAAACACCGTTTCCAGTAGTTTCTCCATCGTTGCATCTGTATCCATTTTTATGGGAACATGTTTACTGAGCTGTTGCCTAGCAGTGAATGTCTCCTCTGGCTCTGTTATTCTAGCTTTTGGCCATCATATCACAGTATTCTTGTCTCATTTGCCATCTGATAATGTCAGAAGGGATAAAATCAGTCTGGTTATCACCAATTTCTCAGATAAATTGTTTGTGTATTGTGATCATGGCAAGAGTTTTAGGCAAAGGTCTGATGAACTTCATAGAAAGACCATTATGTGTTTTTTGTGGCTTTATGTTTTGGTCTCATAACTAAACAAACCTTGTGAGAACATTATTAATTCATGTTGTCTAGGAAACATTGCTGCTCTCTGTTCACCAGAATGTATTTAATAATCTGTGCAGAGGCTTCGTGTTATTTCTGTGTACTGTACTATGCTTTCAGCAGTTTGCATGTAAAGGATTGAAATTAAAATGCATAATGGTTAATTCTTAATTATTTTTTTGTTATAATGCTCAGTTCCATGAAGTTAGTTTTTTTTTTATGGAATTAACTTGGCCAGTTTGGACAGTCATAATTCCCAGAATAAATCAAGTGTCCTTGTGTCCATCTTCATTGTGTTCTTCTGTAGCAAATGCTTCTCCGTTACTGTGATAAAGTCAACTCTCGATTATCCGGGGGGCGGTTTAACCGGTTTGCGGCTTAACCGGGGCTACTGAGGCTTTTTTGAGGCTTATATGTTGTTTAATATTCATTCACTTTTGTTTCACATGGCGAGTTGTAACACTATTTTCGCACTAGTGTGAACCGAGCTCTGCATTCTTTGGTCCCATTATGCTAACACAATGTTCTAGGGTAGGGGTGAAAGAATGCAAGGATTTGTGGAAAGTTTCAAGGACAGATACATCGCCCCAGTTAGTATCTTTGTGTCGATCTTCAATTGCATTAGCAAAATATCAGGGTGTAAAAGGAAGCATGTTGTGTTAAGTATTCAACAGAAAAAGGAAAATGCCGCGAAAAAGTAAACGACAATATTAAATCTTTTTTAAGTGTTAAGTGTGAATATTCGTAAAAAAATGTTGGATGTTGTTGAAGACTGTGTTTGAAATAACTAATTCATATTTCAGTGTAATGTAAAAAAAGTATTAAATAGGCCATGAGATGGCATAAAAATGAGGTTGAATAAATTTAAATACAGGTAGGCCTATAGTATTATGAAGGTACAGTATTACAGTACTACTTTTAATAAAATTTGTCTTAACCGGGTTTTCGATTAATCATGATTTCCATTCCCACCATTATCCCGGATAATCGAGAGTTGACTGTATTATATTTACAATTTTGTGTTGCTTCTTTTCACTCAGTATGAACCCAGTAGGCCTTTTTACCCATTGTATTTGTCCTCCTTTATTTTCAGTTTCTGCTATGAAGAATATGATTTGAAGTATCATGCTTTATAAACTGACATTTGATGTGTACTCCTGGATCAGAAACTGAAAGTGTTTACTACCCCAGTACAGGAAAAGGCTCAGTTGACATTTTTGTTGTCTTATTTTGGCTTGGAGTTTATTTAATATAGATGCTGCTATGAAAGTCTTCTCTTGTAACAGTATTTACTTTGCTGACAGGGTGTCTGCAGATGTGGATGAAGTTAATTCACTAAAGAATCGTATAGACCACTGGGAGTTACCAAATGACATTACAGATGCTCATGCACCGGCGTCACTGCTGAAGCTCTGGTATCGGGAGCTTTATGAACCCCTTATACCAGATTCTATGTATGCTGAGTGTGTGAACCATCATGCAGATCCAGAAATTGCAGTGGCACTGGTTCAGAGGCTTCCAGAACTTAACAGGCTGGTCCTGTGCTACCTCATTCGCTTTTTACAGGTCAGTAAAGTATATACTTGTATGTATAATATAAACTCCATCGTAAATGTAACACTTTATTGTAGTTCTTGTCCCCCTTCTTTTACACTACATGTTTCAGCTGCAACCGGCCATCATCAGGTGTATTTCACTTCACATAGCTGTCACACTGCAGTCAATATTAACATTTAAACTCCAGATTTCCAACTGTTCATTACTCTGTCGTCAATCGGCACCCGATATTCCAGAACTCCCCTTGTTGATTTTGTCAATTATGTTTTTAAATCTTTATTAATATTCACATGTTGATTGGTTTAAAATTTTAAATTCTTAATTTAGCTTTACTATTTAAAATTTTAATTTAGATTTAAAATCAAAATCACAGAGATACCTGCTCTATGCTTATATGTGAGGCCGAAACATGTAGTGTAAAAGAAGGGGGACAAGAACTGCAATAAAGTGTTATGTTTACGACGTAGTTTACATTATACATATAGCAGTGTGGAATGTAACAGGATGCTTAAATATAATACAGTAAAGTATATTTTTGTACAAGATGTAACTGTGATCAAATTATCAATATTTGATGGGAAGGTGTTAGAATGAACTGCAGTGAAATACTGTTACGGCATTTCATAAAATTGATACACATGCTCCTAGTTACATGCGTGAGTTAAAATAGTTAATTCCTTCTAATGTGCTTTACTAATTTAGATGGGTTTCAATTAATGATGCTCACTGACAAATCAAGGGGCAGAGATGAATTGTTGTGTGGGTTTGTGGAAGAAAAATGGGGGGGGGGGGNNNAGGGAAAATTATGTTTGATTTATGCAGTTTCACCTTCTGCAATTTTTTAGCACAACTATTGCACAAATGTTGAATACCTGTAAATAATTCTGGCCAGAACGCTGCTTCTTCATTGCATAGACTTCCAGTTCTTCAGATCTTTTATCCTTAATGTTATTTTTAGGTGATGAAATGTATGTACACAAAGATTGCTATATAGATTTCCTACTGACAGTGTCATAAAGTAACCCACATAAGAAGAAGCCTATGTACTGTAACTCCAGTCATGTAAATTAAATGTTTATTAAGACAGTCCTACATGTTTCAAGGTCATAATCAGGGTTTCTTCAGTGTTCCATCTCACATATTGAATGTTTAACATTTATATATCCATATCCAAGGATTAAGTTTTACTTAAACAACTATAAGCTGTTATGTAAGGAGGATATTTACTTTGTTGACTGGTTCCACAGCTCTGCTCTTCAGAGTGACCAGTGCACCACTGACTGTGAGGCGCATATGAATTTTGCTGATGAATCAGCATGGCTGATAACATTTGGAGTATTCTGTGACTTGGCAAAGGCTTTTGACTGTGTAAATCATGAAATTTTATTAACTAAACCAGTGAATTAAAAATTCTGTTGGATAATTAACCGCTTCATCTGCTTCCACAACAGTGTCGACGGACTTGTATGTGACTGCCTCGCAGTGAATGTTAGACTGAATGATATTGTTAACTTTGTAGACGTCTTTGTTCTTGGCCACAAGAATAGCTCGTTCACTCAGCCAGTCGTGATTCTTATAATTGGTTTGAATATTGGGAAATACTTTTTCAACCAATTCTTCTTTTGACATCACTAAATTGCAGAAGTTATGAGGCAACGAAATTCGTCCTGAGGTCAGATCAACCGGCCCCTTTCCGTTCCCAATTTCCAGCAATTGATGTGAGAATATCTCAACTGATTGATCGTTTTGCAGCTGGACACACATATGAGGGGGTACCCAAAAGAAACCGAACTTATTTTTTTTTTAACTTATTTATTCAAATTTTGAGCACAAACCTTCAATCCCCTTCAAAGTACTCTCCACTTACACTAATACACTTGTCTAGTCTTTTATTCCATTTTTCAAAACATTGTCTAAATTCATCTTTTGAGATGCTTGACAGCGCCTCCGTCGTTTTTTCCTTTCATGTGTCTTTTCACTCGAGGAAACAAAAAAAAGTCGCACGGGGCAAGGTCGGGTGAGTATGGAGGGTGAGGAACAGGGGTCATACCATTTTTGGTCAAGAATTGTCGTACAGACAGGGCTGTGTGAGCAGCATCGTCCTTGTACACCGTTTTTAAGATTTCAAGAGTTTGTGTTCCACTTTTCCCAAGCAAAAAGCAGAATTTCACCACCGCACGCTGTTCACGAAAATCAGCCATTGCAAAAATGACGATCACACAAAACAGTTGTTACTCTAAACTCTGCCGAAACTAGTCCTTACCTTCTGAAGCAATGGTAGTCGGCTTATCGACTCAGGAATGTTAGCTCTATGGGCTCATAGCGGCAAAACGCGGTACTACAAAAGCTCTGCCCACAAAAAATTAGTTCGGTGTCTTTTGGGTACCCCATCGTATTTGTAGTTAATTTTAACGTCTTTACGTGTCGCCACAAAGTAGAGTATTTCAGGCAAGCATTTATTTCGTCCGCTGGTGTTGATCGAGGAATTACAGGTAGTGTTTGCCTGAAATCTCCTGCAAGCAATATTAATGCGTTCCCAAATGGTCTGATGTTTCCACACAAATCTTGCAATGATCGATGAAGAGCCTCGAGCGATTTTTTGTGCGCCATCGTGCATTCATCCCAAACAATAAGTTTGCATTTCTGTAATACCCTTCCCATGCCTGATCCTTTGTAAATGTTGCACGTGGCAGTTTCAAAGCGGAATGAGCAGTTCTTCCACCTGGTAGCAATGTCGCAGCTATTCCGGACGACGCAAGAGCTAAGGCTATGTAATTTTGGGATCGAATTGCTGCCAGAATCAATCTAATTAGGAACATTTTACCAGTTCCTCCTGGCGCATCTAAGAAGAAGAATTCTGCAACCCCGTTATTGACAGTTTTCATTATTTGATCATAAATGCCTTTTTGCTCAAGCATTAGCTTAGGAATATTTGATTGCACATATGACAAAAGATCACCCGTGTTGTAATTTTGTTCACGACAATTCTACATTGAACGAAGCAGCAGCAGATCAATTCGGTGATGGCATTCCCAATTGATTGAGAACTTTGTTCGCAATTTCTAAGCACAAATCTTCAGTCATTATCAATGCTTCGATGCAGATTTCTGCTGTGAAATTCATGTTCAAATTGGAATTTTCCTTGCGTATTCGACGGAAAATATCTTCAGCCATGTGCGATTTATATTTCTCCCATAAGTCTGTTGGAGATGAAGGAGAGCAGGTGGTCAATATGATTGCAAACAATGCACGAATTTGATGTGGATGTGACGTGTTGCACGCGTCAGTAATACATGTAGCGTGTTTGGGTATGTCACGCTACAAATAACTTTATGCCATATGAATTATAGCGAACCTTTATTGTAATTCACTTGCACACTTTACAATTATCGTCACCTGCAGTATTAGAGTTACTGGTTACACAATCTCTCAGCCAATACTTCTGTATCTCTTGGCGTCTAGGTTCCAACCTTCTTCAGCGGCAGCTATTCCAAGGCTGACTGGGCGAATGAATTCAACCTCCTTTTATACCCTCGGCTGCTGCTATGCAAATGAGCCTTTGTCATAACTGCGGAAACGCTTTGTTTATTCCGTGATTCCTACGCAACTTGTAGGGATATATATGGAAAATAAATGGACAATGACAATGGCAACGACCCATTGTTATTGCGTTGTCTCTGTGGGAGCGCTCTGTGTATCCGTCGTAACCATGGGGATTCGATACAGTATCGCTATTGTTACTTCCTATGCAACGGTCTATTCTAGCATTTCCATAGGGGTGACTCTTCTGAATTCCAAATTCCAAATCTGTTTTTCAAAAGAAGCATGTTTTTACCTGTCACAGGTGTGACATCTATATAATAGGTATATAAAAATGCGCGCATTCGAATGCAACATTGTATCAAAATTTCAAAGCAATCGGTGAAGAACTTTCGGATATTCAGGATCCTGAACAAACGAACATTTACATTTTTATTTATATAGATTACAATTTTTTGGCATTCAAGGAACAACATTAAGTTGGTTCAGATCCTACCTAACAGATAGAAAACAAAAGATTGAAATAAAATCATCAAATTCAATCCAAAGTACCTACTCAAACTGGGTAATAATAAAACATGGAGTTCCACAGGGGTAAATTTTGGGGCCTTTGCTTTTCATAATTTATATAAATGACCTCCCTCCTACATTAAGGACCTCATCAATACCTATAATATTTGCAGATGACACTAGTGTTATAATTTCTTGTAAAAATTGGACGATTTCTGCATGTTATCAAGTAAGGTTCTTTCGCAAATGAGTGAATGGTTTTCTGCAAACAAGCTGTCCCTAAACCTAGAAAAAACAAACGTAATAAAATTTATAACAAAAAACTCACCACAATATCCATCAAACATAGGATATAATGATAAATATATAGAAGAGGGAGTAAACACAAAATTCCTTGACTTGCAAATTGATAATCATTTAAACTGGAAAAACCATATCGATCAGTTGATTCCAAAGCTAAGTAGAGAATGTTATGCAGTTAAGAGTCATGTTACTTATTAGTGACATTGACACTCTCAAACCAATCTGTTTTGCTTACTTTCACTCTTTAATGAAGTATGGAATAATTGTCTGGTTAATTCACCTGACAGTAAAAAGGTATTTACATTGCAAAAGAAAATTGTTAGAATCATGATAGGTGTCAAATCCCGTAATTCTTGTAGGGATCTATTTAAGAGACTACGGATCTTAACTTTGCCTTGTGAATAATGAAGAACATTTTCAGACAAATGCGGATGTACACAGACACAAACACTGTCTTCATAAACCAATTGCTAACCTCTCATGCTTTCAGAAAGGCACATATTATTCTGGTATCAAAATTTTTAATAACCTGCCTTCTGATCTCAAAGGTCTTATGAATGAAAAGGCACGATTTAAAATAGCACTGAAACGATACTTAAGTACACATTCATTCTACTCTGTTGATGAATACATATTGTCTAGAAAATAACTTATGTATCTTTAAATAGCCTTTTGTGTAGTCACTGTGTTTTCTTGGTTTCTCTTGTGTGAGGACTCCATTGGGACTCTACTCGTACAGTCCCATAACAGTCATAACAGACTATAGAAACCAACTGTGAAAATGAACCCTGCTAGCTGGATCATGTGGCTGCAAGTTGTAGTTTACTGTTGTTTTATAGGGTCTAACCTTCAGCAACTGTGTTGACACTTCAGTCACTTGAGCAAGATGTTTCAGTGATTTTCTAGGTGGATGTTCAAGTCTGGCTCCTATGTCATCTAACTTCTTCTCAGTAAGCCCCCTGGCACTTCTGTTTTCTTCTTGTCTATTTAGAATCCCATTGTTCTAAGCTTGTTCACCAAATTGTGAATTGTTTGTCTGCTGGGAACTCTTTCATAACGAATTTTATGTTGACACTTTCTAGCAGATCATATTTCACATTGGCATCATACAGAAATACACATTGCTGTAAAGGATATCGCATCATGACATAGCACACTGCTCACTAATTGTAACTGCATAATTATTTCAAAACTATTATATTTTTTAACTGTCTCAGAGAAGATGAAGAGAGATGAAGTGACAGTGACAGGAGTTTGGAGAAAACTGCATAATGAGGAGCTTCATAACTTGTACTCTTCTCCAAGTATAATTAGAATGATCAAGTCACGGGGGATGAGGTGGGCAGGGCATGTGGCACGAATGGGGGAGATGAGGAATGCGTACAGGATATTGGTGGGAAAGCCAGAAGGAAAGAGCCCACTAGGAAGACAAAGGTGTAGGTGGGTGGATAATATTAAAATGGATCTTACAGAGATAGGATGGGATGGTATGGATTGGATTGATCTGGCTCAGGATAGGGACCAGTTGAGGGCTCTTGTGAACACGGTAATGAACCTTTGCGTTGCATAAAATGCTGGGAAATTCTTGAGTAGCTGTAGAATTGGCAGCTCCTTCAGAAGGGCTCAGCTCCATGAGTGAGTGAGTAAGTAATTAGAGAAGATGCCCATGAATTCTAATTATAGTAAAGTAAAATTCTTGTATTTTCATCATGTGGTGCACGGGTAACATAATTTAGTTTTTTTATCAGTGCATGTAGGAGCTTGTAGTTATTATGAGTGAAACTTAATCCTTGTATATGGATATGTAATTTGTAAAGCTTAATTAACATAATCAGAATTTATGGAAAAAAGTTTATGTGATGTAGTTAAAAAATATATGTGATAGTTCCAACATAAATTTCTTTATCAGCAAATGAAGCCCAAAATACTTGGCTGATGAAAAATTGATTGCTATACTTTGGATCAATTCTTGCTGTCACAAGTTGTCAGCTGCTTTTTCTATATGCATATTACTAATTCATAATCAGTGTGAATACTAATTAAAAAGCGATTTTTGTTTTACTCTGACAATTGGAGATGTACAGTTGTATCCACAGTGTTGTTTAGTAATAATCTAACGCTGATTAGTTCTTATTTTTCAGGCTTCATTAACAGAGCTGAGTTTATTGTTACTGTTACATACAATTCTATTGCAGATTTTTGCCCGTACAGAAGTTGTCCAAGTAACCAAGATGGATGCTAGTAATCTTGCCATGGTAATGGCACCCAATTGCCTACGTTGCACGTCAGAGGATCCACGCATAATTTTTGAGAATGCTCGTAAGGAAATGGCATTTATTCGCACACTTATTCAAAGTCTAGATACAACTTTTATGGAGGGCATCTATTGAATTGTTGGCTACCATGCAGCCTCAGGATTTTTAGGTGCTGAATGATACATTGAATCACCATCATCATCATCATCATCATCATCACCACCACCACCATTATTATCAATACATAATCTAATATTTTTCATTCATCAGAGCTTGTGTGTTAAAAATTGTGTCTGGTAACCACCAGTCTCTTACCAAGCCACTTGGCTATAAGTTATTTCATATAACTTGGGTCAGTTCTGAGAACTCTGTAAAGAACTGGGAAAGAGCCTTATGCAAGTGACAGTTGTCTTTTTTGTCTTGTTTACACATGAGTTTGCTATTCACACACAATATTAGCTGCTCATGGTGTCTATTGGGCCCTTTAGAGATGTATTTTTTGAGTTCCCTAGTCACAGATCATATTCAGAAAATAATGTAATGCATAAATGATTTAATATCATAGGCCTACATTGTATGATGTAATTTCTATTTTGATGTTTTATAAAGTTGTCTTTGTAACAGGCTCCAATGAGCCCATATATAGTGCTGCCAATGTATGGCCAACAGATAGAACTGCAGTGTTTCCTAGCTGTCTTTAACAGGATGTCAAGTGTTGATGGTATAACAAGATCATATGTTAATAATTTAGTTTTATTTTTAATGTAGGCAGCCCCTAAATGGCTGTGGATCTGGATATCTTCTTTAACTTTTTCCATATTATTATCTGCAAGTTTGGTTAAATTACCATACTTAGTTGTGTAGTTTCTCATATTTTTACATGAAGATATAATTGTTTGCTACACAGATTATATGTATTGGTCTCCTTCTGTCCTCCTTATACTACTTCAGCAAATAACTGAACTTTTGTTGAGGTTTGTAATGGCTGTAGAACGAACACAAATAGTACTGTTACTATTTTGGGTTTGAGGTTCTCACAGCAGGACTACACAGAGTACTGTCTACTGGGATGTGGTGCCTAGCAGTCCTATAAATGTTAACTAACAATTTGGGGGAACATGCTACTTCCATCTTCAGGGACAAAGAATAAGCTGAGTAAGTAGTCAGCAAGAAACAAGCATGTTGGCCACTATTTGGCCTATTGTACCAGCCCTGGATGATAGATGATGAGCAGTCAGCGAAATTATAATTGGCAGGGGAAACTGAAGGACTAGAAAAAAACCTGCCACAGTGGAAAGCCGGTGACTAACCTCCTGAGCTATGGCATGGCCTAATATAGACTCTTTTACAGAATGTGGAAGGAGAAGGGATACAGGATTTGAGTTGGAAGTACATTCCTACAGAAAATTGCATCAGTTAGATGTCTGTGACAAGTTACTCTTGCTTTCATAATTTATTGGGTATTACCTTACTTTCCTGCTACTGTTAGTGGATGAGTAGACACATTTCTCAACAATGTTAACTATTTATTTTTATGTTACATTAATGCATAATGTTAACAGTTTATTTTTTATATTCTGTTAACATTTTTATGAATGTTTTTAATGTTCAAAAGATGATGACATGTTACTGGACACAATTTTTATCTGCAGTTTCAGACAGTACAGGGATATGAGCAGGTTTCAAGTTTAGCACCTCTGGACAACTGCTATTAGAATCTCATTAATCTGTTTGAACTCCAGTAATGAGCATGTAATAGTTCATATGGACATGTTTTTACATCAGATGTATTTCCCAACCTGGTACATGAAACTCTTGCTTGTATAAAATTTGTAAAACAAATATTTAAGATTTTAGCTTTCAATGCCAAAGCTTGTAATTAGTTAGGAATATTAACTTCAGACTTGTACAGTTTATAACATTTTAGGTATGAGAAAGTGAGAGGAGAATATGTCTTGTGACAATCTGGTCGGATTTTTTTTGTGCCCCCTTTAGACTGTGGTGGCCTACGGCTATTTTTTTACGATTCATTATGCTTTAAGCAACAATGATTTCATCCTTTTAAATATTTTATAATGTTTTGGCTTATTTTAATATAAATGCATAATTCTTGGTGATATATATATCACATGTTCAGATGATTTAAGTTAAAATTGTCATTTTGTCCGTATTCTCCCAGACCTGCAAGTACCATTATTAACATGGATTTTTTTATCATGTCACAGCTATATGTACATTCTGAGCTGCTCATAATGCATTTTATAAGTACTGTAAACTTTTCCTGTATAAACATAATTTTATAAAAACGTTGGAAATGATTAAGGAACAGGAAAGTGTACATCTTTTGGATAATTGCAAGATGATTTTGCTTTCTGTTTCTTGAATCTCGTCTTCATTGAAAGATATTTGTTGTTATTTATCTCAGAACACAGGACTTATGTTTTCTTCTTAGGATACTGATGCAAATTTATTTTTAAGCTTGCCATACAATGCTTGATTACTCATGATTAATCAGTAGTTTTCATTTCAAAGTACATTGTCAGCCTAACCCAGTCTTAAAATTCAGAAGGATGGTGTTATACGTAGTCTGTTCCTTGTCTTATGACATGTAGGTGAACACCAATCAGAAGAATGTGATACATCAGGGTGGGGGGAGTGGGTTGGGCCAGGTGTCTACTGATTCCAGTCAGGTAACGCAGTACGCAGCCAGACTGAAAAGTGCTGCCAAGTGATATTAGAAATTAGACTTCATCCTCTGTGTTACCGTCATGCAGTATATATAATTCTCCTGCCTTGTTCATGTACCATTTGTTAGCTTTTTTCAAACCACTCATTTTCCTGTGGCTAAACTAAACATGTCAACACTGCACTGTGCTGCACTGAACTGCTCAGGACAGA
Organism: Cryptotermes secundus; assembly: GCF_002891405.2. Classification (NCBI taxonomy): domain Eukaryota; kingdom Metazoa; phylum Arthropoda; class Insecta; order Blattodea; family Kalotermitidae; genus Cryptotermes; species Cryptotermes secundus. Next base: position 1,327,954 of record NW_019734310.1, read on the forward strand.
AACATGGATCTGCCAGTGCACGATTCAGATGGAAAATTTATACTAAGTATGATGCAATTAATGTAAATAAAAACTATGCCTGAAGACGGCACACATGTTCCTAAATATGCCATTCAAGACAGCAAACTGCCTGCTAGAAATAGTGTTGTGTTGACATGAATATAATAAATATTAATTATAGAACATGCGTGCAAGAAGGAAATAAATGTATGTAAAATTTGGCTGTAAGATAACGGCAAAGTTGTCCCTGTGATCAACGAATTTAAGCACTACACCATGAAGGCATGTTGGGTAGTGGATATATAGATCCGCATTTTCTTTACCTCAGCACTGGTTGGAAATGAGTGCTCAGCTTCACGCTCCGGCCGCTTTACGCCTGGGAAAAGAACCCCCAGTACCCATTGAATAGGAGTTTGTGTGGACCTCAGAGCTGGTCTGGATGATTTGGAGAAGAAAAAATTCTTGACCCTACTGACCCCTACTTGAACTCCAACCCCTCAGTCATCCAGCCTGTAGCCAGTCACTATACCAACTACACTACCCCAGCTCCTAAAATTTGGCTGTAAAAACATTAAATTCTTTGTCATTTGATGCCATAATGTGGGAAACCACTGAATGGTACAACAGAGAAGTACTGAGAACGCTTTTTAAATAAGATATGACTCCATTACAGTGTATGTGTTGTCTTCAAGCTGTAACTTAGTCCCTCATTTTCCACATTAACTGTAGTATATTCAGTTAACCCCTCAGCACCGGAGGATTAACTTCAATGTATGCAATCTGTGTAAGGAGATGGTGGGACTTCAAATTCACAAAAATGCATGTATATACTGGCAAAATTAAAATATAAAAAAAAGGTAAAGTTGTCCTTGTGCTTAACTAATTAAGCACTATGCCATGAAGGCCTATGAGGGAGTGGATGTATAGACCCACATTTTCTTGACCTCATTGCTAGTTGGAGGTATTTTAATTAAACTTTCATAAGCAAGTCCTTCGATGTATATACAGAATATGAGGATCAGTTTGTTTTTTTAAGCCTTTGATGCAGCCAAAATAGACACATGTATCCCCAGGAAAATAGCTTATGTAAATTTCATCCATTGCTAGTGATTTCTAAAGCCACAATGAAGATCTTGGTTTAGGCAACCTGTGATATTGTGAACTGCTCTGCTACATGGTGCCACATCTCTGAAGAATGTGATCTTAATATTCACAGCCATGAGAACCTCAATTCTTTCCATTGTGTCAGTTTTTCTGCATCTGCCTTTTACTTGCTGCAGTAACCCTGACACAATTGTATGCTTTATTTTGTCATGTTAATTTCTGTGTAAGATCATAAAAATCCATTCCTCAGCTCTTCTGGCTGTGTAATTCTTTTGCCAAGGATTTAATTTGCTCTGAAGAACAGTGTGATAATGATTGATGGAAAATGGGCCAGTTAATCCAGTAAATTACTGGTAATGTGAACAATGAGTGAGAGTAATAAAACATCTGATTGCATATGTAATATGCCAGTGTATTGTGGGTTGTCTGGAATACTGCCCAAAATTCATAACTGTAATAACATATTAAAACAATATTGATTAAAAACGAGTAATCAAACTTGTGGCCGTCTGTGTGTAAAATGCAGCATTGATCTTTTAGCAGTAAATGACATGGGTGCCACTGGATTTGATGCCTAGCCCTGTAGAAAAATGAGGTTGCAGGTCTAAATAAGGGACCAAAGCTGTACATGCCAGTTTTAAATATATGGCTATTGTTAAAGTCCCAGAAGTTGAGAACTTGGTGCTTGTGTTGTTTTTACAAGGCCAGCTATATAAGGATGTGTATTAACAACTGGTACTGAAAAGAGAGAGAAAGTTTCAAGAATTGATATATTATAACAGTAATGTTATGCTATATAGTACTCATCTCCAAAATTTTTTATGTGTTTTGCAATATAATATGAATTAGTCTTGATTAATGAAAATAGTATAACTCAAATTATTTTACATGCACATGATGTGCACATGATAAATTGTATCCATTTGATTATTTTTTGTGCTTCAACAGATTTATGTCTGTCTGCCTGCCTGTAGGAATCAGGTACTTTGGCAAATTTCAGAACACTGACAGATAATGATATAAATGTTTGTTTAAGTGGGGAATTGTCTTTGGTAATATGGCTGACAATGCTCAGAATGTGCAGTGATGATAAATGATTTTATGCTAATATAAGAGATGCAGTGATGCTATATCAGAGCTGTGTAAGGAACAAAGTGAATAATTTGATTTCTGTTAAAAGTAAGTTCAGTAGTGACAGTTGTCTCACACACAGAAACAAGTTTGTTCTTTATACTACTGAAGACTGTTAATTGTTGCATATACTTGCTTTACTTGCATTAATGTCACTAAAGATGCTCCTGGTAGCACATAACTACATTCAACCACATTATCCAAGCATGTATGAATATCTTAATAGCCAGGTTTTGTAGATTCTGTGTACAGCAGGTAAAAAGTAAAGTTATCCCTGTGCTTAACTAATTAAGTACTACGGTACGAAGGCGTATGGGGCATAGATGTGTAGATTCACATTTCCTTGACCTTGGCACTAGTTGGAGGTGAGCAGTCAGTTTCACACCCCTACTGCTTTATCCCCAGGGAAAGAACCCCCAGTACCCATTGGATAGGAGGTTGGGTGGACCCCAGAGCTGGTCTGGACACTGTGGAGAGGAGAAAATTCTTGACCCTATTGGGACTTTAACGCAGACCTCTCATTCATCCAGCCTGTAGCCAGTTGCTATACCGACTATGCTACCCCAGCTCCTTTCTGTGTATAGCATCAAAAACAAAATACAATAGTTTCATTATTATGATAAATTTAAGCCAGCCCATATATATATACAAGGAGAGTTCAGTTAGTAATATCAGAAGGTGGGTTACACTTGTATGTATGCAACATATGTGTCAGCAGAACAAGGAGTAGTGGACAAACCATTTGTTTCTCCACATAGCTACCAGACTAGTTGAGGCACTCATGTGGCAGTGACAACCTGTTCATTTCTAGCAGGGGAGAAATTGGGGCTCAAGGTTTGCTTCATCATGATTGATTCTTTGGGTGCTGCGGGGTTGTGCAACAGCAGTATGTGTTCACTGTTGCTGTGTGCTCCAAGGACTGAAGGAGAATAATGCCCTGTGCTTCTCCACAGCCTGCTGGGTTTGTCTTGCCCATCCAATATTCGATTTGGACCTTGCGTCCAACAATTTCTACTTCTGTGAATTGTTGAAGAAGTACCTCAAAGGAAGGCACTTCTGACAGTGAATGATATGAAAGCTTGAGTTGAACCAGTTAATGAAACAGTGACTGTTAATTTCTTCTTTGTAATCAAACATGATGTATACCACTGGGACACATACCTCAGCCATCTGGTAATTATATGGAGAAATATTGATATACTTAATACAAATTTAATCACTCTCAAGTGACACATTATTAACCAGCCTGTGCAGTAAAGCAGAAAATTGTTTTTAGATGAGGATTAGAAGAAGCAAGTTGTTATTGATGGCCCTGGCAATAATTTGGGATTATGGGCGTTTTATCTACACGTACATTTCTCGTCATGGTTGTGAGGAGTAGAACAGATGTATTCTGAAGTAAAAGTTAGAGCTTTGTATGTACAAAATTGCCCTCCTTGGAGATTTTGAAAGCTTTTTTTAGAAAGATAGATCAGTACAGTAATTTTATGTAAAATATCTGAGATTGTAAGAAGTGCCATGGATACATGGCATGGGATACGCGTTTCATAAGCGCAAAATAGGATGCAATAATAGTTTTTGTAGAAGTCAAATTTGATACAGATTTATGAGTTTGTATTTAGAAGAGGAACTGGGAAGTATTTTATGTGCTAGTTGGAAATACAGAAATATCACCTGAGAGTCTGCCATAAATCATGTATTAAGTTTTGTGGGCAGGACATGTGCTTGAGACATCAAATCCACCTGATCATGTTCAAGCCCACAGCCCAGTCAGCACACCTATAAACCAACAGATCATAAATAAAGCCCACCCAGATCTTAGCAGACGTTGGAATTGCTCCCCATTGTTAGGCACACATTCCAGGCACCTCCATAAAATATTCAGATTGATATGTGGAAATTTATTAACTTTAAACTTTAAGCCCTGGTCTCCTGTGCAAGGATTATAAGGGATTTTCAAAGGCAGTGCTCAAACCTAGCACTGATTCCATGCTCTTTATCTTCACTGAACAATTGACATTTTGATTGGTCCCCCACCCCCAATAATGATCCTTTCTCTCTTGATTAATTTATGACTATAAAAAGTCTTCTATTTGGAACTAAAATTTTGTCAGGAATGTTATTTTCTTCACACAGTTTTATAAGTGAACACTTGCTTAATTGTGTGGTTCTCACGTGGCATGTCAACCCAGGAGGCAAAGCAACTAATTGAGTCTTGAATACAGCAGCAGGGACTGGGGACTACAGTCAGTGTACACACAATGCATGAGGTCACTTTACGGTAACTGTTATGGAAGAGGAAGATGTAATGCATATAATTTACCTGTAGGTTGCCCATTTACTCTGCTACACGTCTGAATATGCATGATTGAGGAGCATGTGTCCCTACCAACTGGCCAACGGGCTCTCAGTTTCCCTTTATATCTGTCACATAGTTAACATATACTTTATAGAGAACCATCTTCTGAGACTTCAGTTTTAGGTGCAATGTTCGAAATAATGCATATTATTTTTAATTTTTTAGCACTGTGAAAATATGAAATAAGCGTGGTGGTTCAGAATATCCATCATGTGAAGAATGAGCCTTCAGAATATCCAGTTTTATTTACAAATCGTAATTTTTAAACTTTATTAATTCATATATAACTTAAGTTTAGAATTCTTGTGTGGTGAATAGAGTAATTGTTAAGAGGCCTTGAAAAAGTGATTTAGCCTTTACCATCTGGGAACAGGGGATTTAAATCTCACTAGTGTGGCACAGGTGGGCTGAGTTTAACTAGGGAGTAATGGTATTTATAGTGAAAAGAGTAGGATGCCAGGCCTGCAGAACCTGTGCATTCACCATCACAGTGGTGCAGTTAAACTTCAAAATCAGTGTGCAACACCTTTATCAGATCTGTCTATAGTGATAGAAATATACAACATGTATTCGTGGGAAGCTTATTGTACCTGAAGTATATACTCTGATAATTTTCCCCTGTACATTTGCGAACCACAACCCATTCTTTTATACTGATGCCTAGTGTATGCATAATTGTGTGAGTGGTCTTAGAAAAATTGGTAATGAAGGAGACAGTTACATAAGATTTGAAGTTCTCATGGCAGTAACTATGAGGAATACCATCTTCTGGGATATGATGCTATGTAGTAGTCTGCCAGAAGTTTGCTGACATTAAGGAATAACATTTACCAGATTGCACAGCATCAGATCCCAGAAGATAGTATTCTTCAAGGAATCACTAACTGGAACTTATATTCTCATACTCAAAACGATTGTATTTTATTACTCTGAAATAACCATAAGTATTGTGTCCAGTCTTTAATTTGAAATATCTGAACGATAAATTTTCATCCAGATTGAACAATTTCTGTATATTTGTACTTGTCATATATGTCAGTTACAACCTAATTTTTATGTGGCAAGTTATATTCTATACCTGTCACTAAGTAGTGACTTGAAGTTTGATGCTGTTTTGTCTCGTGGAACAAGTAAAATGTCAAGTAAAACTTCCCATATTACTTTTTTCTGTGGACCATTGTTATGTGTTAAAACACTGTATTGTTTGATCTAGCACCAAATTCATTCTGCCATACTATGACATAATACTTAAAATAATGCAGTTCTGTTGATAAATTTACTATAAAACTATTCAGTAAAAGTTTTGCTTTTTGATACTTTGGCTGTTTGTGTTTTATAATTAGGACTTTTAACTCCTATGTTTGTATTTTCAAATTATAAATCTATACATAATTAATACTTTGAAAGATCTACTCATAACATTCTCTGTAACATAAGTTCCATTCTTAAGGGTTAATACAACTTTCACATAGATCTGAATCTCATCTGAGCTTGAATATTACTTTTATAAATAACTCACATCTCAATACAGCTAAGTATATCTTTAAAATCATGCATCTCAGAAATCATTTATAGATTTTTATTTTGGTGGGATATACTTTGTTTATAAAGGCAGTCATCATGTATGATGACTATTTTTCAGTTCCTCAAACAAATCCATGAATGTAGATATGTACTGTGGAAGTAGGAGACTGTACAAATGTGGGTTAATAATTAATCGATAAATATTTGTACCTTTAATTCTTCTCCAGTTTCCAAACACAGTACTGAAATTTTCCATTTTGCCATTCGTAACTTCATTCTTCATGCAACAATAACAATTCATGTTGCAGCTCAATATGTATTTTGTGAATATAATGAACCACAGTGGTTTTCAGTCATTCATATGTTTATTAAAAATTGACTGCAAATGTAAATACATATGTATATATACAATGTATACAGCAGATGTTATATACTATTTTATTTAACATTTGTTTAATCTTAGAAGTTTTGGGTGACTGTGAAGTATTCTGTACTGGAAGTTCCTTGTTTAAAAGTCAAGACTATGATGGGCAATACACATACGAGCTGAAACTTCAGGTCCATTGCATCATTTACCAGTCAGCCATTTTTTAATATTTTTTAAAGTTATTTTTAGTATTACATTTTTAATTAAGATGTTACAATGTGATGGAATATTGGTGCTTTAATTTAAACTACTGCCATAAATGATACATAAAACATATGTGTTAGTTATTTAGCTTCTATTTGCTGAATATGAAAGTTACAAATCCCGTAAGATATTGAGAAATATCGTAACTCTTTAAGTAAAAAAGGCATTTAATTGCAGTTATTGAATTTGACTACTACTTTCAGTCTACAAGAGAAAAAGCACGAATCAGTCATCATAATCATTAATCATTATTAATGATTTAATCTATTATAATCAGAATTAAGTTGTATGATTGTGAAAAGTAGGTGAAATAAGAGGTTGTGGAGTCTTCTTTATAGGTAATGAGGTGAAATTTTATAAGAACAACGCACAAGAGTCCTTCACTTTTGAAGACTTTTGTTTTGAAGTTTTTGTTTTTATATGTATGTACAGAGTAAAGTCATTTTCTTCCAATTACGTTTACCCGAAGCATGAGCCAGCTGTGTATGAAGAATGTCTGTGTTCTCGTGGATGTGCAGTCTTAGTAGCATAAAAGTTTAAGTCATGTAGGTGTTTGGGAACATATCTAGATGGTCCAATGCAATAAGATACTGTTTAATCTTTTTTATGTTTGAGTTATCCCTGTTGCAAATTCTTTTCATTATAAATATGTATGTAATTCTTAGGCAGTGTCTGCAAGCCATATATTATTTTTTTAATATATAAAATTAAGTAATATATTCCAAAACACATTTCATTGTGGAATATTACTGTAAAATCGTTGCCTGTGATGGTTTTATTTCAATACACACTGTAATATGACATTTAAGTTCTGACTATATTAATTATATAGTGGAAGACACTATTTTAAATGGAAAAACTACATATTAAATCAAAGAATGCTTTCATGTGTTGTCTTCAAGTTTTGCTCCATTAGTACTGTGAAAGGCAATAGCTGTTTATACTGTGTATGTTAGTGAACTGAAATGTCAGAATGGGAAGTGCTTAATCACAGATGCTGAATTAAATGGAAGTGAAACTATGATTAAGTAAGGTAAGAACGTGAAGTAAGCTGGGTTACTAAAACACTTGTAAACTGAAATGCCCAAAGATGTATAGAAGTTATTATTTGGTACTTGACTGCTAAGAGACCTTCATATTCAACACTTTCAGTGTGTGGTCTATCCCTGTTGTAGAGGCTTCTTTAATATAAGTTCAATTGCCTCCTCAGATATTTGGACATGGGATGGTTTACTGATTGAATGTTTTTATGACTGCTTTCAACAGACAGGATTACTGCAAGATTACTGTTATTTTTCTAAATTAGAAATGATACAGCTATGTTAGTGAATTTCTTTACTAATCACTCTGATTTCCATGTAGAATATGTGTATTAATAACAGGTTTCAAATCGATGAGAGGCTGGTGTTAATTTTGAATCATCCAACAAAACCTTCAGTCCATGTTTTATCTAGCTATGAAAAAAATTAGATGCATTATTTAAAAAAAAATGTTGCCACTGTCAAATATGAGCAAGATATAAATATGTAACCAGCTTCATTTACAATTCATTATTGCCTTCCTCTCAACCTTCCTTCTTACTTGTGTTTAGATGGTTTAAACCGTTTTCTAGTCACCAGAAGTGTTACATTTCTCCGTTCTGACTCATTTTATATATCTGCTTTATGCATTAACAAATGGGTAATGGAGTCTTTCCTTAAGTTTCTCGTTTTATGCTAACTTTCTGAATGATTTACTTACCAGTAACATTGTGCCAAGTTAATGAATTGGAGAACTGAAAACACAGTAATCTGACATGACTGAAATGCAGTATAAATCCTACTATTAAGTTAATAAATTGTCATTCACTTAGAATTTGTATAGTTCAAATGATATTTGATGGTAGTGCCCAGTGTTAAGTGGGAACTGCTAAGCAAGCACAACTTTACAGAGAACCAAAACTGTTTTGGCAGTGGCTGAAGTAAATTTGTTTAGTTAAAATATGAGCATGAAGTATTTGGCAGAATTTGATCTTATACAAAATAGAATTATTCAGAAGTGAAAACAATACGAGTATATGAAGATTGTAGGTATTTCAGCTTATTGTTAAGCATTGTTTATGAACAGGTTGCCCAGAAACATAATACATATTTTGTGAATACATTACTTAAACTAATAATTTGTTTATATTCCAGTGCTATAAGATATATATTCCAGATTCTGAAAGGTTCAATTTATCTATTTAATGCAGACTATTAACTATCTTCATGGAGCAGTCATCCTTGGAGCTAGTAGTCACTCAGCTAGTCAAGAGGTTCCTCACGTTTTATGGAAACCGAAGGTTCAGTACTGTGTTCACAGGGGCTCACTACTAGTTGCTACCCTGAGCCAGATGTATCCAGTCCACATTCACACACCCTATTTCTGTAAGATTCATTTCAGTATAATCATCCCATCTGCCTAGGTGTCCCAAGTGGTCTCTTCCTGCTCATGTGTATATTTAAGGATAGCATATGTTATCATAAACTTAAATTATATGTGGACTGCATCCACTTCTTCTCCCACTTAAACATATCCTTTAGCATATTAATTACTAGCTTACCTACCCAGCATTGTTCAGGTGTAATGTGCACTTACAAACCAAACTAAAAATTTTGAATTCTACACAAAAGTAAACTGAAGTCAATTAATTTGCATCAACAGAGCTTATTGCAAAATTGGAAAAATGAAGGGCCCCTGGGAGGCCAGATTTCAACTGAAGTATGTGGAATGGTGTGGAAATGTATGCAGAACAAACTGAAAGAGACACCCTCTCTTCCTTACATATAAGGCACACACACACACACACATGTACAAAACCTATTACTTTCAGGGTTGTATATTGTCTCTTACACAAATATGCAGAGGTTATGGGCAAAAAATATGATCTTTCAAATTAACTGAGAATGCCTCAAGGCAATTTTCAGTTTTAATTTTATCATATCATAAAATTATTACAGGTTAATCACTTGTTAACAGAATAATTAAGACAGTAAATAACAGGAGGTGAGAACTTATTATTTTATAATACTGTTGTGTATTTTTTCTGCAATTCCAGTTCCACATCAAAAGTGACAGTTTCTTAAATACTGGTGTACATGGCTGGCATCACCTTTTGAGAGCCATATGAAACCTAAGTGGAGACAAATGGAATTCAGATATGTCTTCATTCATATAAACGAATTTTGAAATGTTGGGTGTCTCATCAGTTTGCTAAAGCCTGAATATCTGTGCTATGCACATAGAACTCATAGATGAAATTTAATATGTATATTTGTAGATGTTACCTGTATTTACCAGCATGTAGGATGACTGTTGTTAATGTGTGGAAATTTAGTATTTTCAGGTAAGTTAAGTGCGTTCTCTACAGGATTATTAAAAAATTTGCATAGAAATGTAATGCTGAAATCTTCTGATTGAGTAAATGATAGGGAGACAGTATGTGTCATTGATTATGGTGCAGGGGCAGTCAGATGCTCACCCCTTCTGTTATAATTGTAATCTGAACAAGGGGGCACAGATGCAAGATAACAGCCAATATATCTACATATGGATATACTACTTAATGTTATGTTGTATTACAATGAAATTTTCTCCGGTAATCATCTGTATCAATATGAAATTAATTTCCAACATTTTGATATGTTCACACATCGGTCTCTGAAATGGAAATTCATTTCATATTGTGATTGATCACCCAGGAGTACTTCATTGTATTCATTCATTTGAAGAGCGTCAAATCTTATAGTGTGTTACATTCTGTAATTTTGGCCCCTGGCATATATGTAGTATGGAACAGTGTTGCAACAAAGAAATGTTAAAAATTATGTGTTTAACTACAGTAATTGAAATGAATCATATGGCGAATGGAGCAGGATGTACTGTTATCGTGGAGTGCAGTTATATTGTCACCAAGCGCCTGGAGTAAATACCTGCAGGCCATAATTCAAAGTTGAAGGTGCATTAGGTGGGTGCATAATAAGGATTAAATGAAATACAACTTGCATACTTCTGGTGGTATTTTTATTAACAGATTTGATTTCTGATCCCTTATATGTGTTTATGTAAGTAATACTACAAAATTTGTGGGATGAAATGGGAGGAGGAATCCATGTTTGGTAAAGATGATAAATGTCCAGTCATATCTTGTATATGATGTGTTAAGAACATTTGAAATGGCAAATGCAACACTTCCCTTTCACTAAAACTTTTTAAATTACAGTATGTAGATGATCCAAAACGTTTATTTCTCCTTGCCTAATAGTCTCCCTTGTCAAAAATTTCCTCTTCTGTGTACAATGAAGAATGTGTATGATGTACACAAACTTATCTGAAATACCTTGATTATATGATTTCTTCTCTCTACTGACTAGCAGACCTACTGCATAGTGCCACAGATATTTCAGATAAGCTGTAATGGAACTTAAGAAATTACAGGCACAACAAGCATTGAACATCTGAAATATAAAAGCAACAACATACATTATCAATTTTATATCAATTCAGATTTTTTTACCGCAAAACCGATATGTAGGTAATATAATTGCTTAACTTTATTAATAAAAAGTTTTTGTTATGTTATTTTTTATAGTTTTTAATTTTCTCCATGTAGTTAAATGACATTTTGTATATAAATTATTCTCTTTATGTTAAATCAACAGCATGTACTCTGTGCAACAGATTGTATTGAAGTGTAATCATGGTATTGTCATGGCATGAATTTGTACAGAATATATATCTAAATGAAAATCATGTTTTCTTCATTTTAATCTGGTGAAGGTGATTTTCTGTAATGATGATATGTAAATAATTTAGGTAGAAGCAGAAGACAACAGTTATTTACAAGCATCTGACATTCAGATTGGTAGAAAATTAACATGAAAGTACGTGTAACATACGATAAATGATATGAACTCTGTCCCAAGTGCAACAGGATGCTTAAATATAATAATGAAAGTAACATGCCTGACACAGAAAGTGGTGGAAAATGAATGAAAAGGTGGAGGTAAATCTTATCTTTATATAATAAGATGATTTGTACTATATTAACCCATTACTCCTTCTAACATAATAGAGCATAGTAAACCTAGGACTCTGTTCCTTTTGATATAGTAAAATTTCAGTTAAAATTTAAATACCCAAGAAGTAAACTGAGTTGGTAATAGAAAAGTAGAATTTCCTCGTCATTCGACACAAGTAAACATGTTCAAAGGTACCTTCAATGATGTGGTTACATTACTGAATTACGTGTTTTTTTAACAATGTATTCAACTGGAAACAGTGTTTGAATGCAGGGATATGCTGGAGTCACTTATACAATTAAGCCAGATGGGTACAAACAATTCAGAACAGATTAAAGATGCGTGTTAGAAGTAAACGAGACACTATGACGTGCGCTCCACTCTAGAAAGCATTCTAATAGAATTCAGCATTTACAATTGAAAATGCAAGCCCATAATTAAAATTTTGGCAGCACACCCCTTTTAAGACCATGAAAATCATGTTAGACCATCTTATAATCTTATAATTGGTGAAAGAAATTGATATACAGATCAGTGGTGTTTAAATATTTCATGCCCACATACTTGTATTACTTTAAGAAACAATCTTGGAATATGTGTGTCTGTGGATCTGTCACAACCCCTAAAAGACACGGTTAAAAAAATATAAATTCACGCATTTTATAATTCCATAAAGCTATAAAATGTCAATAGGGAGAGACAGATCTAAAAAAGGCAGGTACTTTTGAAACCTTAAAAGTAATGAATCATGTACTGAGACAGCAGAAAGACAGGTGTCTACTCCACTTTTCTGATGCTGTTGGTTTTTGAGTTTTAATGCATTCAAGAGTTTGAGGTGACTATAGACAAAGAAAGAAAGCTGGAAATATTAGATTTTAATATGTGAGACATTGCAGTAGCATGTTGACAGATAGCAGACTGTCAGTTCCTTCCTGTCAGATTTAGTTCACAGGATATATACAATGAAAATCATTTTAAGTATCCCCATAAAATTATTTCTAATTTTCTATCAAAGGTGTTACAATCTTTACATCACTTGTACAACATTCTGTTATACAAAAGCTATGTGTAAGTATGGAGAACGTCATCTTTCACACCTTTCAGCTAGCTCTCTAAGACAGGTCTTTCCTAAACATTTATATTTAGTTGACTGATCAAGGAACATCCTGTTTTGGTAGCTTGAGGTTCATTATAGAGGTCTACAATTGGACCAGACTGAGAGTTAATTTGTGTAATATCAGCAGATCTATTTCAGCTCAATATACTTTCTAGGCATCTGTAAATCTCAAATTTTCAAGATAAAACTGAGAAATGATCTTAAGTTCAGTGTTGATTTTCAGATAATCACCTGCTTTTGCTTTCCCCAGTAAATGCAGTGAATACTGTGAAAGGATTTGAAATTCATACTGAGAGGAAATTTCCAGATTCAAGAAGTGATGATAAAGGACATAGCCCTACAACTGACTTTTTTTAATACAGCGGTTTTTTAACAATTTTTAATTGCAAAAGGAATAACTAATACACTTAGTGCATAGTAAAAAGTGGCTCACTAGTGTTATAAATTGTGATTATGGTATAAAGATTGTTCTACTAGAAGAAATCCTCATTCTTGTCTTGATTCTCAAAAGTTTTAGGGATTCACATCTCAAAATGAAAAGGTTACTCTCACACATGCCTAAGTATTTCCACATTTCCTCACTGATCATCACTTTCATTGCTTGGAACACCTCTTAATTAAGAGATTTTCACACTACAATGTGCTTCTTGTTTCACTGATGTACACTGCTTGCTTAGCCAATATGTTTCTCTGATTTCATTAGAATGGTTTTCACACACTAAAATTATTTCATTATATAGATCATTCTGTTTCAATGTTATCTTGGATCTCTCCTCTGCCCTAGCCGTTTAACAAAGGAAACATAAGATTTATTTCGAATTCCAATATCTGCTAAAAGTGCATTATCATCTTTGAGTTTTGAGCCTTCGTGAACTAGCCAGTTGACACGCCAGATATATCGCCAGCTAATATTCACTGATGACCGTTGATAACGTGTCAGCTTCAATGTAAAATAGCGACGGATGGCACGTTTGAGATCCAAAACAGTGGCCCCCTGCTGTTGCACCTGAAACAAGATACAGTTCTCCATTTAGAACATTTGATGATGTTGACAGTTTGAACTGTTTAACAGTTCTACCAGCAGACTGACAAACACTATACAAGAGAAGAATAAGTATATACTGTATGTCTGCTGCTACAAACTGACCCTCAGAATTTTCATTTCGCCCTAAAAATGATATTGTAATGAAATAAAAATCACCAAGTAGTATATGTTAATGCAATAATTTTCAGTTAGAAATCAATAACATATCTTTCACAAAGCATGAATTTAGCTTGAAAAATGTAGCCTTAAGAATAATTTGAAGCACTCTTAATTCCAAAATTAAGAATTTTACATAATGCAAGTGATAAACTGAACTTTTTAACTCAACATCTCTCATAACAATAGTATTTCGGGTTAATTGCATATGTATTTGTAAGAATTCAAGATTTGACATTTTCACATCAGTTAAGAGATACTGTGGTCTTCTGGTTCATGGGACTGTAATCTGGTACACTGAAATTGGAAATGGTATGTTCCTATGAAACATTGGTGCCATCTAGCACACTATGGTATCATAATCCAGAAGACCATAACAGAAGCAGGCTCTGAATAGGCATTGCTGTGGACTTGAGCAATCTCAGTGAGCATTTGAGACACTATAATATAGATATCTGAAATTGTTTTATTTAGTAGCTCAAAATTTGTGAATATGATTCAAGCATACATAATTCCTGGTCAGTAGTACCTGAAGAACAGGTTTATTATTTATTTGCAACTATGCTGTTAGTAACTCATATTGCATTGAATGACTGGACAGGAAAGAATAAGGAATTGGAAAGGCTCTGGAAGGAAGTAGTTATGGCCTAATTTATGGTACTGTCCTGCCACTTTCCTAGAGGGACAGAGGAAAACCAAGAAGAAATCTCACTAATGATAGTCCCAGCTGAAATTTTGTCCATACACTTTCCAGATGCAAGTCAAAAGCATTACTGCTTCAGGCAGCATGCTCACTGTATCATAAAAATAATGAAGATGCAACAAAGATTTAATTGTATATTATAAAATATGTATTAATCAAATATCAGTTCTCCGAATGACCATAGTGACACTGTAAACAAGGATCAGTATACCCTCTCTATACTGGAAAACATACACAAGTGAAACACAGAAACATGGAAAGTCAATAGTAATGAAGGAAAAGACTTTTTAAGTATCTGAGAACAACACTTCACAAGAATCAAAGAGTTCATGATGAAATTAATATTCTGGGAATGAATATTATTCAGTTCACAAAGTGTTGTCACCCCATCTACTTTCCAAAACATTTAACACTGGGATACACGAAACAATAATTTTGTCATTTTCTTTATGGGTGAGAAAACTGGTCTACTTTAAGAAAGGAATATAAATTACACATCTTTGAAAAGAAAGTTGCTATACCCAATCCCCATGATGGAGAGAATATCATTATTCATTATCTATAATTACCACAACTGGCATTTCTTCTCCATCATCACGAACAACAAAAACTGTCATTGATTGGCCATGCTCAAGAGCAATCTGTGATTGCACTTCTTCCAATGTGACACCACTTGGAAGGTCAGAAAGTAATGGGTCACGCTTCAAAACGTCAGTGAGTGTTTTTTGTGTTATTTCCAACAGTTCCTGGTGACTCAGGACTTCTGGTTCACTGCCAGAAAATTCATCATCTTGCAGAGTCTTGTCACTTTCTTCCTTAACAGACTCTGACATTTTGGAATTCTGAAATAAATGTTAATCCATGCCATAAAATTAACCACTATGAAAATGAATGCACATGATAACCAAATATTCAGATATTGACTGTCAGAGACCTTGCATAAAGTGGGCAGTCATGTTATAAATATGCCAGTGTCATGCAAATTCTCTTATACTTCTAGCCAGATTTGTCTGTCATTAAAACACATTTACTTATTATTCTCTTATTTCAGCCAACAACCAAACATCTGTAAATTTAAATCAAATTATACTATTCAGAGAAGATTGATATGGTCCTGGGTTATGACTTTGTTCAGTAACTACTTACTTACTTACTCATGGCCGCGCCATATCTTAAGCGGTTAGTCACTGGCTTCTCACCGCGGCAGCCCGGGTTAGATCCTGGGTCTGGTCAAGTGGGATTTGCGGTGGACAAAGTGGCGCTGGGGCAGGTTTTCTCCGAGTACTTCGGTTTCCCCTGCCAATCTTCATTCCACCAATTGCTCCACAATGACCCTCACCTATCATCTGGGGCTGGTACAAAAGGCCAGAAGTGGCCACAGTACAAGGGACTTAGTCCCACCCCACTAGTATTAAAAAAAAACTTACTCATGGAGTTAAGCCCTTCTGGAGGAGCCGCCAATTCTGCAGGTACTCAAGAATTTCCCAGCATTTTATGGAACCCGAAGGTTCATCATCATGTTCACAAGAGCCCTCCACTGGTCCCTATCCAGAGCCAGATCTATCCAATCCATACCATCCCATCCCATCTCTCTAAGATCCATTTTAATATTGTCCACCCACCTATGACTTGGTCTTCCCTGTGACCTCTTTCCTTCTGGCTTTCCCATCAATATCCTATATGCATTCCTCATCTCCCCCATTCATGCTACATGACCTGCCCACCTCATCCTCCTTGACCTTATCATTCTAATTATACTTGGAGAAGAGTACAAGTTATGAAGCTCCTTAGTATGCAGTTTTCCCCTTCATCTCTCTTCGGTCCAAATATTCTCCTCAACACCCTGTTCTCAAACACCCTCAGTGTATGTTCCTCCCTTAATGTCAGAGACCAAGTTTCACACCCATACAGAACCACAGGCAAAATTATAGTTTTGTATATTCTAATTTTTATGTTTTTGGACAACAGACAAGAAGACAAAAGGTTCTGGACTGAATGGTTGCAAGCATTACCCAAGTTCAATCGCCTCTTAATTTCCTCCTGAATCAGGTTTTGATCTGTTATCGTTGTTCCCAAATATCTGAACTGTGTCACATTTTTAACATCTTTTTCCTATCTTTATGTCATGATTTTGCC